>NC_137045.1:32571002-32618502 GCF_032717465.1 Coenobita brevimanus | reverse complement strand
AAGCTGCTGTTTGCAGATGATACTGCACTGGTGGCTGACTCAGAGGAGAGACTGAGACAGTTGGTAGAGTAGTTTGGAAGGGTGTGTGAAAGGAGGAAAATGAAAATAAATGAGAATAAGAGTAAAGTGATGAAGTGTACAAGATCGGTAGATGGTAGGAGGATGAATTTAGCTTTGAATGGTGAGTTGCTTGAGGAGGTAGAGTGTTTTAAGTATTTAGGGTCACATGTTGCTGTGGATGGAAGAATAGATGCAGAAGTGAAGTTTAGAATGAATGAAGTAGGAAAGGTGCTGGGAGGATAAAAGTGTTTAAATGTCGTTCATTTAGAATGGATGTAAAGAGAAGGCTGTAAGAGGGTGTTGTGGTACCGACTGCGTTATATGGGGCTGAAACATGGAATATGGGTGTAGCAGAGAGGAAAAATTTGAATGTAATGGAGATGAGGTGTCTGAGGAGTATGTGTGGAGTGACGTGTATGGATCGAGTGAGAAATGACGACGTGCGAAGGAGAACTGGAGTTGTTCAGGAGATGGCTGATCGAGTTGAGCAGAGGGTGTTGCGATGGTTTGGGCATATGGAGAGAATGGATAATGAGCGATTGGTGAAAAAGATAACTATATCTGATGTGAAAGGTGTAAGCCTGAGAGGGAGCCCACGAATAGGATGGATGGACAACGTGAAGAGAGCGTTGGATGCGAGAAGGATGTCTGTTGAGCAAGGAAGAATGGCTGTGCGTGATAGAAATAACTGGAGAGAAATTGTGAATGAATAAATGATGGCGCAGCCCTGAGGGGATATTCTCCCGCATTTGGTCTGATCAGCTAGTCAGGTCAGGTGCGGGTAAGGGGATGGGTCTATTATGATGTGGCAGGGGTAAACAAGCTCTGCTGTAGGGCCCTGCTGCGGATGTCACTGATTGCACTGCGCGGTTGACCCTCGTGAGGTGTGGTACGGTGAGGATCTGCCCCTTCTCCCCTTTGGGGCTAAGATGCGAATGAATGTGTTTGAGTGGATGAGTAAATTGGGAGTGTGTCGTCCTGTCTCGGCTACCTCCCTTTCCTTGGGGGAAGCAGCCTAGGTATATAGAATAGAACAGAATATTTCAAGACATTCCAGAAAGTTTTTATCAGCTAGTCACTTAGTCTGTTCAGGGGATGTCTTGCCTTTATACAGTACATACCATCAAAGAGACATCAGTTTGGAATAAAGTTTTTTGTTTTGTTTGATTGCAAGCCTGGCTTCGTGATAGATTTTATTGTGTATAGGTTACAGCAAGTGATGCGCAGTTATCGAAGGACGACCCCCATGGCTTCTCTGGGTCAGTTGTGAAGAATCTCATGGACAGGTATCTTGGTGGCAACCATATCCTGTTTACCAATTATTATTACAAGGCGCCAAGTCTTGCAAAGTACCTGCAAGAACACATAATTGAATCGTGTGGGACTGTCCATGCAAAAAGGAAACATTGGCCATCCATTCCCAAGGGCACTGTGAAGGGGAAGTATAGAACCCTGAAATCAGGTAAACTCCTTGCTGTTCACTGGCATGAAAAATGAAAGGTAAATGTCCTCTCCATGGTCCATTAAGGTAAATTGGTAGACACAGGCAAGGTCGATAAAAGAACAAGGTAGCTAGTCTTCAAGCCTGATGCAGTTATCGACTATAACATCAACATGCAACTCGTCGATCATTCTGATTTGCAGATTGGCACCACTGACTGTCTGAGGCGATGCTGTAAGTTGTACATGAAGGCATTCTTACATGTACCTGACATCTGTGTACTGAATGCCTTCATTATTTACAAGCACGTAACACAGACGAGCACATCCCTCGGAGTTTGTTGCTAGACGGGTGCTACGCACCCGTCTAGCAACAAACTCTCATCCATTTTCTGTCCAACTCTCTAATAAAAGAGTTAACCGTTGCTCCCAGTCCTTCATTTATGCAACAGGTCAACTCTGGAACTGTCTCCTTCTGTCTGTATTTCCTACTTCCTATGATCTCCAGTCTTTCAAATGCAATGTATCCAGTCATCTCGAAATGAATAGATCTTGAATGTGGTTCTACTTTGTATTGTTTTTGTTCTTTTTCTTGGAAGGAACTGTTTTGCGGGCTCAGCCTTTGGTTCCTTCTTCCTCACATAAAAAAAAAAAGAAGACAGTTTGAGAAGGATGTTATTTACGGCCTCCTGGAGAGATATGGCCAAGCAGTGCCTGCTGTGAAAGAGGCACAGTGTACAGTAACTACCTGACAGGCTGCAGTGCAGATACTGCTTCACTGGGTACAACATGGAAGTACTGCTTCCAACACCTGGAGACAAAGAAGCCTTTCTGCGTTGCTATGTTTGCGCAAATTCATCGCGCCGACCACGGCAACGCCGTGTGTCGAGGTGGTGGTGTGCTGAATGTCAGGTGGCACTCTGTACTGCCTGTTTCTATGACTCACTCTAAGACCGAGTGGTAGAAGTCTGGGTCGTATGCATAGGTTAGTTTAGTATATTTGTTGGTTTTTGTGTAACTTGAAAAAATCGTTTAACTGCTCTGTGTATATTTATGTGAATAATGGAAGCATAAAGTTTTTTTCATGATGAAGTCAGTGCCTTATTTTTTGTAGAAAGTTTTCGTGTGTGAACATATTTGTTATGATGAAAAAGTACAGATCACAGGGGGAAAAATTTGTCATAGTGGTAAATATTTTCGATTATGGACAGTACGTGAATAAATACTTTGTTCACAATATCTGTTTTTTTTTGTTTTTTTTTTGTAGAAGTAGTAGTAGTAGTAGCTGTAGAAGTAGAGGTAGTAATTTTAGTAGTAGTGGTAGTATATGTAGTAGTAGTGGCAGTAATAGTAGTTATAGTAGTAGAGGTAGTTATAGTAGTAGCTGTGGTAGTGGTAGTTGTAGTAGTAGCAGTAATAACAGTATTTGTAGTAGTTGTTGTAATACCCAGACTTCTAGTGGCACAGCGGTGCTAGAATCAAGTGACAATGCACATACATCTCCGTGTGTGTGTGTGTGTGTGTGTGTGTGTGTGTAAGGGTGTGGTGGTGGTGGTGAGGCGAGCAGGCAGTCTGGCTCAAGGTTGTTGCTATGGTTACCGGACTCCCAACAACAATAACGCCACACTTTTGGAAATTTTTCACGTAAATAGTGTTTGTGGTGGGTTGCGGTCTTTTGGAATTGTTATTATTGTGAAGGGCTAATCTAAGCCTTAGTTGTGTCACCACACCTCTGCCGAGCATATGGACACGGGCAAAAAAAAAAAAAAAAAAAATTGTCCCCTTTCCCCACTCACTCTCCTTACACGCACTTTGCGGACTATGTGATGAATCAGCTTGAAGTTCAGGAATTGATGAGTATTATGAAGCTTAGTTTTTTATTTTTGGCTAAGTATTACCTGAGATATGAAGGTTTAAAAATAGACAATTTCCTCAGGAATGCCCGGCTGTGGGAAGGGTTGGTGGGAAGATATGCCGCATGTGATGGGTTAAGAATATACTCAAATATTTTCAAATACAGGATGTTAAAACAATTGGGCAAGAGTGATGGACAGCTAGGAATGGTGGCCCTTCTTTGAGGCAGGCTGAATGAGAGGAAACTTCCAACAAGAAGAAAAGGTACTGTACAAGTTGACAGTCAAAGGCGAAAGAGCTTACCCGGGCAGGGTGTAAGCACAGAAGCTCAGGTCTTGAGGGCAACAGGAGGGAACTCATGAGGCTCATATGCCTTGTTACTATTGAGGACAGTGATGGCAGAAACTACAACTGAAGAAATTTTAATGTCAGCCATGTGTAAGTCAGAGTGGGAAAGTGATAGAGGAACTGCACCAGAATCGTTTAAGACGGAATTGGAGGAGAAAGTCTGGACGCAGAAATCTGCTGTATCAGTAGAAGAAATAGTTACAGAGCTTTCAGAGTGGAATAGAGGTGGGAATAATGATGAGGTAAAGACGTTAGAAAGGATTTTGGTAAGGTGCTAGAAGGAGTATTAATAATTTGAGTTTTAAGAGATCAGAGCATTTGGTATGAGTGATTTTTTTTTTAGCAGAGCAAAGAACAGACTTAGCATGATTCAAGGCAGAAACATAAAAGAGATGAGATTCAGGGATGGGTTGGTTCCAGTTCCTTTTGTAGGCCTTATTATTGTTGTGGACAGCATCAGAACAAACATGATTGAACCAAGTTTTTTTTTTTTTTTTTTTTTTTTTTTTTTTTTGTCACAGGAAATGAGAAAGGAATGTATGATTCCATGCCCAAGAAAGTAAGCTGTGTAATGTGCAAGGCACACTCAGATGGCTCTCGTCCATGCAAGCAATAATCATTCCAGGGAAAATCAAAGAAGTACTGCCTGACGGCCTCTTAATCAGCAGCTCCAAAGTTCCACAGCCTCTGCTTCTTGGGTCTACAGACCACACTGGAGCAGTAGGACGGGTTAAGATGATAAGGTTGTGATTGGAGGAGGAGCCCAGCAAAAAGAAAAGCTTAACAATGTAAGAAAAAGGATTAGGTGTAAGCAAGAAGCCATGTATGTTGGAACTCTCTTGAAGGTGGTCAGGGATATGCGTAAGGTGCTGCACAAGCTGTTCTAGATCATTAAGGCTTGAAAAAATAAAGGTTTGTTAATTAGGTGGATCAGTGAAAGGAGAGGAGAGCCAGAGGTGGTGGTGAACAGTGAAATCACCTAGAATGGAGAGTTTGGAGAAAGGAGAAATCGATAGCATATATTCTATCATAGACGTAAAACAGTCGAAGAATTTTTCATGGTAGAATTAGTGGGCAAGTAAACAGCACAGATTTATTTAATCAGAGAATGACAGGATAGCCGAGGCCAGAGTAGTAGAGCATTCCGAAGACTCAAGTTCAGGAACACGAGAGCAAGGTATGTCATTGCGTACATATACACAACACCCACCTTTTGCTTTGAAATTAGTATAGATAATGTAGGAAGATACAGAGAAGGATTTGCTATCAGTCGTCTCAGACATTTGAGTCTCAGTGAGGAAGAAAAGGTGAGGTTTAGAGGAGGAAAGTTCGTATTCAACAGAGAGAAAGTTAGAGGAAAGTTTGCCAATGTTGCAGAAATGAAGAAGTAAGTCAGACAGTGGTTCCGGGCATCTCGCTTGGTCATTACCGGGAGAGGGGCGGACGGACGGGGGCTTTGATGCCCCCCCCCCCCACTGGGACTCCAAGGCTAGGTGATTGGATGCATTTACTGTAAAATTTTGAATAGGAAGTGAACTGTGTAATGTGCATGTTGCTTGATGTTGATAGTTAGAGGAACTTGTACTGGGGAGCACGCAGGACTACTCTCTGTGTTTAAAACACTGAAAAAGTTCTGCAAATGGGGATGGTCAGAAGATAGTCTCAAGGGCTGTTGAAACGGTAGCTCCAGCTCTCCCTGTTATCAGCTTTCCGTCCATCTTGGGAGTACCGCCCTGCTCGACTGAAGCTACAGTCTACGCTACCATACCTTACACTAGCACATCTTACACTACTTCTCCCATACCTTATGCTACCATACCTTGCACTACCACACCTTACACTACTACACTACGTACTACCACACCTTATACTGCAATACCTTTCACTACCACATCTTGCACTATTACACTATATACTAGCACATTTACACTACCATGCCTATACCATACCTTACATTATTACACTGTTTACCACACCTTACAGTACAGCACTTATGCGACCACAACTTCCTCACTCTATCACAGTTTATACAACCATACCTAACACAGCACATCTTATACTGAAAAGCCTTACAATGCTATATATGATTCTACAATTCATAATTCACACCTCACATTGCAAACATTGCCCCAGACTACACCACATACTACCACATCTTATAAAGCTCGTAGTACTCATAGCAGAGAATTAGGAGTGCCTTACTCCTTTTGCTAGTAAAAATTTGGTTATTTGACTTGTGGTGCAGATAATCGATACTGTACCTAAATAATACAATTTAATTAATGAAGCTGTATCATTATCAATACTAATGTTTGTTATTACCTTATCTTCTAATCACTCTGCAATACTGTTATGTTAGAGCTGCTTCTAATTTCCTTTCTATTTTATCATATGGAATTCACTGTGGTTATTGTTACTGAATATCCAAAAATCGTAATTGCGTCATATCGTGATCATAGTCTTTATGGTATCAGTTTATTCCTTCAACCATCCCCATATCGACTGCTTACATACCTCCCTTCATCATCCACTTCATCCTTCTCATACTCGCTACAGGGGGTGACGTCTATTGGCCTCTGGTTGCACTTTTTCTACTGCTTTGATGACTGAACCTTGCGAGATTCAGACTCATAGCAGGTTTCACAAAGGGAATGGACTATGGTGTTCGACAGTACCTGTATTTGCAGCAACTGCAGCCACAGGTTCATCAGAAAAGTGAAACTGATGGACTTTGGGCTGAAGTTTCTCTTCTGTGGTCCATCATCATCTTTGGGAGATCAGGAGGAAGGTAGGGGGCATTTCAATGACCGGGTAGCAAAGCCGTTCTTTTATATCAATGCCGCCGCATAACAGCTTCTAACTGTAGCACCATGTGCCAGTACCACGCTGTTACTCCCCCAGATAAAATTAGTTTCTCAGTGTATTAAGAAATGGTGTCAGACATGAATTATTTCATGCATTTACTAAGAACTGTATTTACTTGCATTATATGAGTGGAATAATAATTATAATGTGGTATGTGAAATAAGTGTAACAAATGGATTATTCTAATCACAACTCAAGACACCTCATTTTTTTTTTTTTTTTTCAAAGTTAATTTTTCCTTCTTACTGTATCATCGTCTACCCTAACTATTTCCAGTAATAGAAAGATAAAGTAGACTTTGTGGTAGAGTGCGTCACATAAAGAACAGATATGAATTAAGAAATAAAAATATTGTATATTTGTATGCATGAGTCTAAGAAGGCATTGAAGATCAAGGACATGGTTCGATATGGCCAGAAAAAGAATGTGTGGAACAGCTAGGTGTGGAACTACAAGGAGAGAAATTGACCACCTATCCTTCATCCAGCTGTGTATAATCAGACGCCTTACTCTCATGAAGAATAGCCACAAGCGTATCACCTTCATATCATCCTGTCCTCCGCCATCATGATGTCCTCTCTCCAGCTCCGTAATATCCTTCTATCTCATTCTCAGTCCTCCTGTCTTCCCCTCCCCATCTCCCTCACTTACAAACGCTCTTCTAGTCAGTGTTTGATTATCCACCCTCTCCACATGCCCAAGAATGGAAATCGTTGGATAACATATTAATGTATGGATATGCACATGCCAATAGTTACATCTTGTGTGTGTGTGTGTGTGTGTGTGTGTGTGTGTGTGTGTGTGTGTGTGTGTGTGTGTGTGTGTGTGTGTGTGTGTGTGTGTGATGAATCCAATATTTCTGAAGGTTTCAATGATGAGCCAATCGATGCACAGCACAGTGGTATGGACGGTCTTATGCTTTTGGATTTTCTATTTTATATCAAGATCCAAACTGTTAAATTTATTAGCTTGGAGGATGATCACGAGCATGATAATGATTATTATCATTATAGAGTTTGGATAATAACAATAAAGATAAATAATAATAATAATAATAATAATAATAATAATAATAATAACAGCTGTAATAAAAATAAAAAAATATTAATATAAACTACAGGCTTCTCCAAGGGGGACTCACACCAGCCGCGCACCGATACATATCTAGCGCTACTCGGTTTATGACCTTGACCTTGACCTACTTTCATCAATTTCGAACTCGTAGATTTTCATCCCTGCTACACACCTGTAAAATTTTGTGATGATATCTTGAGCTGTTGCAAAGTTATCGTTCTAACAGACACACAGACCTTGACCTACTTTCACCAATTTCGAACTCCTGAGCGATTTTTCCCCTACTACTCACCTGTAAAAGTTTGTGATGATATAGTGAGCGGTTGCAAAGTTAAAGTGCTGCTAACACACCCACCCACCCACCCACCTGCCCACACAAACTAAAAACAATACCAACTTCACTATCGAGGTTGGTAATAACTCTTTCTTGTCGGGACCGCTCTGGCATTTGATTCCACTTAATGTCAGACGATTTTTTTTTAACCCCCGAGTGAACATGGGAGCCTGAGATTGTAAATACTAGTGTACCATTAGTCTTCTCATGGTTGTAACTATCCAAGCATTTTAGCCCATCTATCGCCAGACGATTCTGTTCAGCAAAGATTTAGTACAGGAGCCTGAGAGTGTTAATACTGGTACCACTAACGCTGCTGTGGTGGGGACAAGTCTAGTATTCAGTGAGACCAAGGCCAGAGTGGGTCACAGGTGCCTGAGTGGTTAATAATGACTGGAAATGATAAGAAAGAATCAAGCTTACATGAATCCCAAGGGTGAGTTTTCTACGCATCACAAGGCTCAGTTTAGGCAGCTCCGCGTGTGAGAGTTGGTGTGCGTTGTCCTGCATTGTACTACATGTGGCTGTTTGGCCTCTGATGCTGAGAGGTAATGGCTGGAATATGGTGCTGAGAACTGACTTTGTTGGCACCCAGGGAACAAGCTGGGGTGTCCGTAACGGCAGGACAGGTATGGCGAAATCTAGTCGTAACTTCTGAATAAAACAGCGTTTGCCCAAGGACTTCCCCGCCCCCTTGTGACGTTCGCAGATTGTGGCCAAGGACTTCAGCGTTTCCTTTTGATGCTCGAAGCGTTTGGGCAAGGACTCACTGTTTCCTTGTGATGGTCGCACTGTCTGGCCAAGGACTTCACTGCTTCCTTGTGATGGTCGCACTTTCTGGCCAAGGACTTCACTGCTTCCTTGTGATGGTCGCATTGTCTGGCCTACGATTTCCCCACCTAATGTTACCTTCCCTTTCATTTTCGTGACTACAGGTTTTGCTATGTAGGATCTTAAAGTCACACTACGGCTGTTTATCACATGATCTTAAATGATGAGCGTAAAAGATATGCTGAGACTTTGGTACGTATTCTCGTGGGTTAAGGAAGCTCCACTGCACCTCTACCTTAGCGATTTCTTTTTGGATACTCCTTTTGTACGTTATTTATGCAGGGTATGGCCATCTAATAGAAGTGAATTCAGTGAGGTGTAATAATCAATAATTATAAATCGCCTAGGAAGAAGTATTAGGGAGTTTCCTCAAACAACGAGAACACGCCCCTTGATGTGTTGTGCTTGAGGTGCGAAGTGTTATGTGTGAGGTGGATTATGTTTGTGTGTGTGGGGTAAACTGTGAGGTGAGTGAGGTGAAATGTGCTGCGTGTGATGTGGGTTGTGCTGTGAGTGTGTGCAATGTGTTATTTAGGGGGAGGGGGAGCAGTGTGTTGTCTGTGTGTATGATAGATTATGGTGTGTGTGTGTGTGTGTGTGGTGAGTTGTACTGAGTGAGAAGTGCAGTGTGTTGAAAGTGTGGGGTGAAATGTGCTGTGTGTGAGATGGAATTTGCTAGGTGTAGGGTAGGTGGTGCTGCGTGTGTGGTGGGTTATTTTGTGTTTGTGCTGTGTGCGTGAGGTGGATCGTGCTGTGTGTGTCGGGTGGGTTATGCTTTGTTAGGTGGTTTGTGAGGTGTGTTGGGAGAATTGTGTTGTGTGTGTGTGTGTGTGTGTGTGGTGGAATGTACTATGCGAGATGGGCTGTTCTGCGTGTGAGGTGGAATGTGTCTGGTTTGAGGTACCTGGGTTGTGCTGCGTTGTTTGTGTTATGTGTATGGCCTTCAGCGCAACCTTACACTAGCATACCCAGGGACCCGGTAGTATCTCGCAAGGCCGTGTTCAGAAAATGAGGAGTGTTAATGCTTGCTCACATGCTGGCTCATATGCTCATAGTTTACTCGGTCAACTATTTCACTGCGATGACGTATTTTGTATTGCATTCTCGATCCCTCCAAACGACTTCATTCAGCTTGAGTGGAAACATTGTACTGAAGGGTTTGGAATGGTATCACCAAAAACAAATAAAATATAAAACAAGTCATTGAAGCGTTCAGCCATTTTCTGTTTTTTTTTTTTTTTTCTATCCAAGCTTCCTCCGGATGGTGTCCAAATTATATAGTAAAGTAATTTGGTGGTAGGAAGGGCAAAGCAGGATAGATATCATTGGACGGAATGACTTAATAAGAAAGAATTATGTTCACGGAATCCGTAACATAATATTTGATATTTTGTTTACGTTATAATAGGTGATTCACTACTTTTAAAGTTCAGAAAAATGTCAGATATTTTGTTGTTAATGAAAAGATATAAACGGAGTTCGTTAACAACTTTCTTCACTTGATAAAAAGAAATGACGATTACACCAGTTACTGAAAGTGCTCTCCTTCGACTTAAAACATAGCTGAACCCAGTGTTTCATACTAGCCAGTGTTTGGTGCAACTCATGTTCTGGGATGTATTCTTGTTGCTCTGTGTGTGTGGGGACTCATGTTAAATATCCGATCCCTCAGGGTGGCCCCAGAATTAAATTATTATGTTAAATTAGGAGAATGAAAGACATGGCCTCCAATCCTGATGGCCACTCGGCGCCGCACTGGCGGGAGAGCAGCTAATCCGTTCAAATAAAATGTCTCCCGAAATTCGTAAAATGGGGAATTTCTCAATTACGTATATTACTAACAGACTGACGTGTGTAAAGTAAGGAGTTTCATTTTAGTCTGTTAAATATTGAGAAGATTATTGTTACTATAGAACCTCAGAACTGTGGATCACACTATATTTTATCACGTGTTTTGCATCATATTTACATTGCTTCTCGTATATGTATACTTTACATTACAGTTGACGGGCGGTGGCACTATTACCTTGGGTCTAGGGAATCAGAAGGTGTTCCTGCCTGGGAACCAAACTTCCTCACTCCGCCCTGCGTCCTGCGAGACGGATCCCAGTCCAGCCTGGTGGGACACTTCTCCCACATTTTTGCCATGTCCTTAACCCTTTCACAAAGTTTACTCTAAACTGGATGAAATTTACTGAAGCTGACACTGCTCTGTGAATCTGACCGTTGAACTATTGTTCTAAAAAAACAATTGGTTTAACCTTCTAATCCTCAACCCATCCACTAACTTGTTTAGATTCGGATAAGAACTCTTTATTTTTTTTAGCAATCACAAGCTGGTCGAACACTGACCTTGCTCTGTGACCTTGACCTTTGATAATTCTCAAAACTGCGTTATTTCATTCTTGCCCTACCTTCTGTCCTTCCACCAAGTTTGGTGAAAATTGAATAAAAACTTTTTAAGTGGACTTTGCTTCGTCAGAGTCTGCCTAGCCCTGTCACCATGACATTTAAACTATTGCTCTAAAAAACAGTAGGTTTGCACCTTGTATAAGTCCCTACCCATCCGTCAAGTTTGCACGGAATCGGACCAAAAGCATCTAAGTTATTTTGTTATCACAGACGCGATCGAACTTTGACCTTGCTCTGTAAGCCTGACTTTTGACCGATTCTTTTCAAAACAGACATTTTACTTTTACCCTCTGGTCTTCCAATAAGTTTGGTGAAATTACATAGAAAACATTTAAACTGTTTATGGTGAGTCATCATTAACTTATATCCTGTGACGATAATCTTGAATTTTTTTTTTTTTTTTCTTAAAAAGAATAGTTTTCCTCATGAGCTGTCTCTCAACCCTTCCGCCTAGTTGGGTTATTAATATATGAAAAGGTATTTGAATATTTTTTTCTTATCCTTCCAGCTATCTGTCTTTTGCCAGACACATTAATTCCATAAAGGGTGGCCACAAACATATAGCCTCCATGTCACCCGGTTCCCCGTCATTTCAGTGTCCTGCTTCCAGCTCGCACACCCCTCTCTCACATACCTCTCCACTCCATCCCTCCATGTCGTCCTTTGCCTCCCCCTCCCTCTCCCCCCCCCTCCATCTCACTCACATTCACTCTCCTCGTTAGACTCTCGCTCTCCATGCTTTCCACACGGTCAAACCACCTCATTGTATATCTCTTAACTCCTGTCACATCCGCATCCACACCACGACGCTCCTTCACTCCCTCGTTTGTCTGTCTGTCTCTCCATGTAACTCCACATGCTTCTCTCAAATAACTCATTTCCACTACTCTCACTCTTGACTTGTGTGCTTCCAAGATCGTCCAAGCTTCTCTTCCATACGTTAAAGTTGGTATCACAATAATGTCATACAGCGACTTTTACACGTCCATGCTCACTTCCTTGCTTCTTATCATTGCTTTCAAAGAACCAGCAACCTATCTTCCTTTTACCTTTTCAAGCACTTCACCCTCCATCCTTACTCATCACACTATCCAGGTACTTAAATGCACTCACATTTTCCGTTTCCTCGTCATCCAACTTCACTGTACATAGTGACTTTATTTCTCTCGAAGACAATAACTTTACTTTTCCCTCCATTTACATTCATATTACATTTCTTACACACTCTTCCAGACTCATTCACCAAGCCTTGCAGTTCCCCTTCCTCTTCACATAACAATTTAGATTTACCTCCAAACAACAGTATCGGGAGTTTCCAAACTTTGCCATCTCTCATTAAAGCCGCTCCAACAGCCACTGCCTTACCTTGTATATTTTTTATAACCCCATTCATATACAGACTGAATAACCATGGAGACGTGACACATCCCTGTTTCAATCCAATATTTAAAAGGAAATATTCACTCCATTAACTATCTACATGCTTTGCAGCCTTACTCCCCCTCCCTCCCCCCCCCAAAAAAAAAAAATAAACTACAGATACAACCAAACAAAATACATACACAGAGAAACAATCAACGAATAAAACATAATACACTCCCTTCGGCAGCGCAGATATTAGTCTTACAATAAAAAACGATCGACAGAGAAAGCTGGTGCGAATTTTCCTGTGCTGACTAGACTATGCCTTAGTATGTTAGTAATGGTGCTGAGGCTGTAGTGTTAATGACGGCAGCAGGAAACTGTGATGGCTGTGAATGCGTGGTGGTGAACGTTGCTTTGGTACTGCAATGGTGTGATGAAGCTGTGGGAGAACAGTGGACGGTTGTGATGCGATTTATAGTTATGGCGGACTGGTGTTGTTGTGGTGAGTATGGAGTGGTGATGATGGAGACACTGGTAGTGTTGACAGGAAGCCTGAGGAAGGTAGTGGATAGGTGTGGTAAAAGAAATATGAAAAGAAATATGAACTCTTAAACTGTTCTGCAGACAGTCACTAGTCTCTGTCTACTCTTTGTTATAAAGGCCTTTACCCCATTGGGGAGCTATGGACTTTTTTTTTTTTTTTTTTTTTTTTTTTATAGCAATGGCCCATAATTGGAAATTTCATTGCACAGGACGCATTGAAATATCCAGTAAACACCACCAACTTATCTGATTCACAACAGAATACCGATATGACTTTCTGACATGCCCTTCCACTGCGCGTAAAGGATTTGGATTTTTTTCTTTCAGCAATGGCCCATGCCAGGACACATAACCTGGGCCCGTCAGATTCCTTGCACAGTCTCCTGCTCTCCTGCAATCGTTGTGAGAGTCTGAGGCCCGAATAAAAACAATACCAGCAACAACAGTAGTCTTCACCTATGTAATAGGTGGGGACTAATAAGAAGTCTTCGTCTCAGAGGTCAGTGGACTGGGAAGAGGAAGAGATGAAAGGGATGTGCTGAACGAAGGGTGTGTTGTGGTATCGGCAGATAAAATGTGAATGAGAAGTGTTTTTGGCTGCAGGAAACTGAAATATAACAAGAGATGTGAAAGAAAGAAAGGTTGGGTTGGACGTGCTGAATAAGATGAAGAGAGAGAGAGAGAGAGAGAGAGAGAGAGAGAGAGAGAGAGAGAGAGAGAGAGAGAGAGAGAGAGAGAGAGAGAGAGAACTGGGAAAGTGACTGCAGATCAAAAAAGGGACAATGAGACAGGTGGGCCTATGAGTGAGATACAAAGGAAGAAGGGAAAGGATGTCACAGTCTTAAACAAAGCAGATGATAATGACGTAAAACTTAACTGACGAGGAAAGGAAAGACGACAAGAAATAAAGGCTGGTGGGCAGGATGAGCCAAAACATGAGTGCGTAGCAAGGGAGAAAAGAGTTGTGTTGAAGGCAATAACTGCTTTAAGATGCTTTTAGAAAACAACAGACATTTGATGGTATAAAAATGAACCTTGCTAAAAAAAATGAATATTCTATCTATCTATCTATTGCCAGAAGCCTTAATCCCGTCAGGGGTGGCCACAAACATGTGGCCTCCATGTCGCCTTTTCCCACGCCATTTCGTTTCCCCTCCCCCACCAGCTCACACCCTCATCCCTCACATACCTCTCCACTCCATCTCTCCACCACATTCTCGGCCTCCTCCTCCTCCTTCTCCCCCTTTCCACCTCACTCACATACACGCTTCTCCTTAGTCTCTCGCTCTCGCTCTCCATCCTCACCACATGGTCAAACCATCTCAATGTATTTTCCTAACGATTTCTATCGCATCCATATGCATACCACAACACTGATTCACTTCCGCATTCGCTAGTCTGTCTCTTCATGCAACCGCACATGCTCCTCTCAGATGACTCAGTTCCACTGCTGTCACTCTTGACTTGTGTCCTTCCAGCAAGGTCCAAGCTTCACTTCCATATTTCCAGAGGAAGGAAAAACAAATTAAATTAAAAATATTATCAATACACCAAATTACAGGTGTCCTCCATTCATAAAATATCTGTAACAGTTGAACTTGAATTGCTGTAGGTTATGCAATTCGGGGAATAAAAGAATTTTGATTGGCAGTCCTGTCATGAGCGCTGTCAGATGTCTGTGTAGCACGGGGGAAGGCGTGGAGAGGTGGCACAATGGATGCAACTTCGTTTTAGCATTTGCCAAAAAGTATCTGTAAAATACTCACGGGAGGGAACATTCCATCTGAATTGTAAGGGAGGTAATTCATTTGTTATCTCAGGGTCATTAATAATTCCAACAGCTTTGTTCTGAATTTTGTCAAGTTGTTTTAGTGCAACTTCTCCAAACCCATTCCACAAGGGTGAGCAATATTCCAGCTTAAAGTGCACAAGACTCTTGTAAATGATAGCCAACTGCTAGTCAGTGAAGTATTTCCGGATTCTACACAATAAACCAAGTTCCTCTTATGCGGTTTTAGCAAGTGATCTAACGTGAGAGGTCCAGTTAAGGGTACTGCTGAGTGAAACACCTAGGATATCAATATTTTTAGATTTAGAAATATTAATAGCATTGAAGGTAATATAGGATTCAGACAATGCCTGTCTATTAGTAAACTGTATATATTTGAAAGTCTTAGCAGTAAATCAAATATTGTTACTTTGTCTCCATTCAGTTATCTTAGGTAAATTTTGATTTAGGGAGATTTGTGTGCTGAGTTGCGAGTTAAGGATATTAAACTTTGTGAATGGGTGTTCAACTGTGAAGGAACTGTGAAGTGTTGAGCCATCTGCATATGAATGAATGGGATTTCGGGTGATGGAAAAGAAATCGCTAATATGGACTGAGAATAAGGTTGGAGCCAGGCTTGATCCTCATAGCACACCGGCATGAATGAAGTGGAAATTGGAATATACGAGCACATCATCAAGTTTTACCCTTATCTTTCTGTCGCTGAGATATGAGGAAATCAGTGGAAGAAAAGATGATAGGCCATAGGCCATAGCATGGGAGTTTGGATAGCAGGGAACCGTGTCACACTCTGTCACAAGCTTTAGAAATATCAAGGGCTACTGCATGGGTTTCTCCATGTTGGTTAACTGACTGAGGGATGGTATGAGTCGAGATTGATTATATCAACAGTGGATCTTTCCTGGAGAAAAACAAAGTGTCTGTCAGTAACTGAGTTGTGGGATTCAAGATGTTTATAAATATGCTTTTTAATTACAAACTGAAATACCTTACCAAGAAAAGATGTGATAGCTATTGGTCTGTAATTAGAGGGGTCTGAGGAACTTTCTCTCTTCGGGATTGGGTGAATATTGGTTTCTTCCCAAGAATTAGGGAATGAAAGAGAGCAGATGCAGTTTGAATAACTTTGCTGGAACAGGAGCAGTTTCTGGGGAACACTTTTTCAAAACGATTGGAGGAATCCCATCTGGTCCTGGAGATACAGTATTTTGGTTGGAATATTGTCTGGGATAGATTTTAACTATCTGCTTTGTATCTTATGTGGAACAGTTTCGGGACAGTCGAGTTCTATTACAGGGACGTTCTGACTAACTTCCTTTAAGGTAGAATTAGTGGCAAATGTACTAGTAAGGATGTTCATTTTTCCAGGTTCATTATTTGTAATCTGAAGATTTCAGTGGGGGAATGGATGAGCACCTGTTAAAGCTGTTACTGAAACAGCTTAGAGTTGGCTGGAATATTCTATTGTCATTAGGATTACATGATAGTTTCGATGCTTAGTTGTGAAGAAAGTTTGATTTAGCGAAATTTATTACTGCTTATGCATGGTTTCTCGAAATTTTAATTCATTGAGGGATTTTTTTTTTTTTTTTTTTTTTTTTTTTTTTTGAGTAGAAGTGATATGCTAAGGACTTTTGGGTCGTTCTCTGGCACAGTTGTTGTCAAACCATTTTGGGGAGTATGATCTTTTAGTAAATTGTTGACTGTGTTTAAGCAATTCCATACCAGCTTGTACTATGTCATTAATGTGGGATTGGAAACGATGTCAGTGGAGAGAGATTGCCATGGAATATCAGAATATCAGCAAGCTAATCTTTAAAGCCATCCAAGTCTGACCTATCAATGTGCCATCCTGTCACCCTGAGCGGTTCAGAAAGGGGAGGTTTGGGGAAACTGACTAATGAGGCTTTGATGAGATTGTGGTCGGAGGATCTGAGTTGTGACAGTACCTTCATCCTGTATTGATCTGGATTATTTGTCAGGAATAGGTCCAACAGATAGGCACCATGATCAGGATTATCTGGCATTCTGATTGGTTATTTTACCATTTGCGTGATGTTAAACAATTCTGCAAACAGCTCGCACTCTAGACCAGTATCGTCAGTCCTGGCAGAGTGCAATAACTACACTGTATTATGGACGTTAATATCGCCCAAATGGTGGGTTCAGTGGTAAGGGTGAGGTTAAGGTTGGTCAACTGTGGTTATGGAGTCAAATACACTGGGTTCTGAAGAAGCACTGGGGGTGCGATAAACTATACAGATATACTGGTAACACTGGGGTTATTTTGTATGTATCATGAATAATCAAAGTTAGCTGCATTAAAGTTCATAATAATGTCAACTGCATGTTCTGATTTGATGTAACAACAGGCGCCACCCTTGTTACACAAGTTTTTGAGGAGATGGTAACCAGGAAAATTAAATTGGAATATGTCAGTAGAGGGAGAGATTTTTTTTTTGAGGAACAGGGGTAGAGGGGGACAGAGACTGATGGTAAAATTGAACAGAATTCATAATGGACCTAAGACCAACGATGTTGTGAAATATAAGGCTGAGCCAGCACCTCTCTGACAAGCATTAGTGTTTGCAATACCCTCAATGTGCACAGTCGCTTGACTGCAACTAGGAGGGCCATGTGCCGCCAGCCCTTCTCTGCCGGTGGTGGCAATCTGAGGTACAGTATCGCCGAATTTGCTCATAATATTGCAGCAGCCATTGTTATGAGGGGATGGAATCAGAAGGTGTGATATCTAATGTGCATATAGTGTGGTGTAGGCAGTTGGAGCAGAGGTATTATGAGAGTATGCTGACCTAATCTGTGTGTTAATGAAAACACTGAAAATGATCAGCACAGGTAGATGGTCAGGAACAGGTCCCGAGAGCTCGAGAAACGGAAGCTCTAGTTCTCCCTGTCACCAACCTGCCATCTACCTCGGGAGTATCGCCCTGCTTCACTGGTGCTACAGTTTACTCTCTTAAACAACAAACGTAAAACAACTAACTCAAAGGCAAACTGCCATCTCTTACATGATTAAGATGTCCCGCTATAGACAGATAGATGATTAGATAGACAGACATCCATTTCATTTATTTCATTACCGCAAAAAAAGAGGACTTTTATTCCTGTCATTTGCACCAGTCCCACCCTTTACGAATATGAAATCTCAACATAATTGAATGAGGTATGGCTTATAGTGTCAAAAACGCTTTTGAAGTGGTTCTTTTTTGTACATCCTCGTTGTTGTGCTTTACAACTGAACCAACTATCGGCTCCATGGCACCAATACTATTAGCATGTGAAGATCGAATCATCTATCTATCTATCTATCTATATATCTAGGCTGCTTCCCCCAAGGAAAGGGAGGTAGCCGAGGCAGGACGACACACTCCCCATTTACTCATCCATTCAAACACATTCATTCGCATCTTAGCCCCAAAGGAGAGAACGGACAGATCCTCACCGCACCACACTGCACAAGGGTCAACTGCGCAATGCAATCAGTGACATCCGCAGCAGGGCCCTACAGCAGAACTGGCTTACCCCTGCCACATCATAACAGACCCATCCCTTTACCCGCATCTGACCTGACTAGCTGATCAGACCAAATGTGGGAGAATATCCCCTCAGGGCTGCGTCATCATTTATTCATTCACAATTTCTCTCCATTTATTTCTGTCACGGACAGCCACTCTTCCTTGCTCAACAGACATCCCTCTCGCATCCAGCGCTCTCTTCACACTGTCCATCCATCCTATTCGTGGTCTTCCTCTCAGCCTTACACCTCTCATATCAGATCTAGTTATCTTTTTCACCAATCGCTCATTATCCATTCTCTCCATATGCCCAAACCATAGCAACACCCTCTGCTCAACTCTATCAGCCATCTCCCGAACAACTCCAGTTCTTCTTCGCACTTCATCATTTCGCACTCAATCCATACGCGTCACTCCACACATACTCCTCAGACACCTCATCTCCATTACATTCAAACTTTTCCTCTCTGCTAAACCCATATTCCATGTTTCATCCCCATATAACGCAGTCGGTACCACAACATCCTCATACAGCCTTCTTTTTACATCCATTCTAAGCGAACGACATCTAAACACTTTTTTTTATTCCTCCCAGCACCTTTCCTACTTCATTTATTCTAAACTTCACTTCTGCATCTATTCTTCCATCCACATCAACATGTGACCCTAGATATTTAAAACACTCTACCTCCTCAAGCAACTCGCCATTCAAAACTATATTCATCCCCCTACCATTTACCAACCTCGTACACTTCATCACTTTACTCTTATTCTCATTTACTTTCAATTTCCTCCTTTCAAACACCCTTCCAAACTCCTCTACCAACTGTCTCAATCTCTCCTTTGAATCAGCCACCAGTGCAGTATCATCTGCAAACAGCAGCTGCTTCAGATTCCATGCTCCACCATCAACATTCACCAGACTCAGACCTCCACCTAAAACTCTTGCATTCACCTCCCTTACAACACCATCCATGTAAATATTAAACAACCAAGGCGACATCACACATCCCTGTCGCAGCCCCACTCTCACGGGAAACCAATCACTCACAGCATTTCCCACTCTTACACACGCTCTACTATTTACATAAGAACTTTTCACCCCTTTTAGTAACCTACCATCAAGTCCATACAATCTTAAAACAGTCCACAAAGCCTCCCTATCAATTCTATCATACGCTTTCTCTAAATCCATAAATGCCCAAAACACGTCCTTCCCTTTCGCTAAATACTTTTCACACACTTGTCTCACCGCAAACACCTGATCCACGCATCCCCTCCCTCTCCTAAAGCCACACTGCTCATCACCAATCACTCCCTCTGTACCCTTTCTAACTCTCATAATGAACACTCTACCATACACCTTACCTACAACACTCAACAGACTTATACCCCTAAAGCTAGTACATTCATACTTATCACCCTTGCCTTTATACAACGGGACCACACAAGCACTTGCCCAGTCAATTGGCACCATACCTTTCACAAAGCACACATTCAACTATCTTACTAACCAGTCAACAATAGTCACTCCACCACCCTTCAGGCATTCCACAGCACACCCATCCATACCTGCAGCTTTCCCTGTTTTCATCTTTACTTCCTTCTCCACTTCCTCCTTCGTGATCAAAGATTCATTCAACTCTCCCAACACATTTATTCCTTGCACCCTTCCATCTGCCACAATCTCAGCCACCCTTTCCTCCTCTACATTTAACAATCTTTCAAAATACTCTGCCCATCTCTTCCTTACTGCATCCATCTCTATTAACATCCTTCCATCCTCTGCTTTTACTCGTTCTTCCTTCCCAGACTCTCCCTTTTGCATCCTTTTCACCTCCTTCCAAAACATTTTCTTATTCTGTTGAAAATTCTCTGTCAGCCGCCTACCCCACCTCTCATCTGCTGCCACTTTAGCATCACGCACAGCCCTTCTCGCCCTATTCCTCTTTTCCTTATACCTTTCATATGACATCTCATCCTTCCTCTGCAGCCACACTTCATATGCACGTCTCTTCTCAGCCACAGCCATACTTACTTCCTCTCACCACCATTCACTTCCTTTTCTTACACCACCACCCACACGTCTCACACCACACACCTCTTCTGCATGCCCCACCACAGAACTCTTAAACAACTGCCATTCCTCCTCCACACTGCCATTTTCCCGATCTTTCACTGCGTTCCACTCATTTTTCAATTTCTCCTGATACTCTATCTTTTTCTTTCTTTTACCAAACTCATTCACTTTCAAAACCTCCCTGCCACACCTAACCCTCCTAGCTCTCACCCATCTCTTACCTGCTCTTAACTTTCCCTCCACCAGGTGGTGGTCAGACATACCTCCACCATCCCCTCTCAGAACTCTCACATCCAACAATCTTCCTATTATATTCCTAGACACAACCACATAGTCCATCAAAAAATACTTATGTTTCAGTTGACACTCTTTATTTAGACTTGCTACCTTATTTTGTCGTTTTGTGTTGGCGTTGCTTGATTGTCATTACATTAAACTTTCTGTATTATCTACAGCTAATTAAAACAATACGGTATGTGATACTGTCATTACGAGAACTTAATATGTCCCCGCCTCACTCTCATCCAACTCGACTTTCTATGGACTCTAGGAGCGGAGTCCAGATGCATCACTTATCACCACACCTGGAGGCTTAAGGAGCCCTTACCTCGAGCGACACAGTTCCACAAGAGAGCAAGCCGCATGGCATAACAGTAAGTAAAATTGCGAATCAATGTACTGTACTTACAGTAATGTACTCAGGCACATTCTATCCACAAACATCTCATTCTGTTTAGAGAATACAGAACAAATGAACACGGGGCACAATTGAAGTCTCGAGCAGGAACATGTCATTCTTTAACGTTAGTTAGCTAACCGTGGTAGAATATCTTGCAGTCGAGTTGTTGGCGAGTTAAATGCAGGAAGGTTTCTTTTGTACCACCCATAAATATCAGTCATGCCTGTGCTGGTCACGATTAATGTGATCACTGCTGTGCTGGATGCTGTGAAAAAATAGTGGAAAATCAACCTCAAAAAGTGAGATATGTTATCGCGAATCAGTAGTGAGACAATTGCAACTATCTGGTAACTGTGAATGAGAAGGAGGGGTTGGATGGGGTAGGGTTTGTTTGAGTAAGTGGAAGGGAAGTTGGAGGACCAAGAAAAGCAGTCTGATACGTGGAGGTTGTAAGTTGTGCAATAAAAGTGTAGTCGATGAGTCCAGTAAGTAGCAGATAATTATATTAGGACTTTCTGTGTTATTGGTGTGATAATTATTCCAGTGCACAATACTGGCATAGTTTTAGATATTCAAAAGGTAACAACATTCTATGACTGTAGTGGCTGTATTTGAGCGCAGTCTGGAATGTGAACTTACATTCCATTTCACGTCTCGCACATAATGACACACACAGCTTGTTGAAACATCCAGTATAACATATACCAGATTAAAATAGGGATTACCACAGAAAAGGCATCCATGTTGTATTACATATACCAAGTACTGTACATATAGGGGATGAATACGAAACCATTTTTGGTATCAATATTATATGGTCATGAATTTAGTGTTAAAGGTGCAATATCATAAAAGTATTCCTTTTCATTACCCTATATACTTTGAATATTTAAGAGATGAAATGATATTTAACCAAATTAAGGAATCCATTCTGGTATATTTATCTCTGGAGCAAACTCCAAGGAGGTTAAATAATTACCTTTGTGTACGACTGACGATAAACATTTATTATTAAACACAAACAGAAAACCAAGGAACAATGCATGAAGACATTTCAATAATGTATTTCATATTATGAAAAATACAATATACTGGTCACATATGACTACTTCCTCGAACCTCAGTACCCAGTCAGTCTAGCCTCCTTCAGGCTTACAGCTAGCAACCTGGCTGACATGCTATTTACAAGTGCGCGTAGTAGGAGAGGCCTCGTCCAAAGACCGAAGTGAATCCCAGGCTGCTTTGGTGTGGGCAGACAGCTCTGCAGGAGTCATCTGGTCCATGTCTGGACGGTATGAGCCCAAACACCTGGGTTGGCACCCCTTCTTAATTTGAAAGTCGTCAGACTGAAGTTAATGTTAACCCGCTGAGATTCCGATGACACATTTTAGAGTCATTTTAAATCCAACCTCGGAGATTCTGATGACTTGTTTATGACTCATTTAAAGATACTTTTGTAAATTATTCACCATAAATCGCGTTTACATGTCATAACAAAGAGACTCGGGCATGATGTCGCAGAATGCTTGCTCTGGCGAGGCGGGCAGTAGTTTTGTAGTTTTGCATGGTTTAAACCAGATTTGTAAATCTTTATTTCTTGCTGAATATTTTCTCTGGCAAGGTATAAAAGTTTTGGTTTTTGCGTAACTTCAACTCATTATAACTTTTTATTTTCTTTGTTTTCCCTTTTTGAAAATACTGCAATAAAGTACAACTATTCAGCTTCAAAACAACACCACAACCAGCATCGTATCATAAAAAGTGTACTTACTCTGTCCGATCAAAGACAAAAATTGCAAAGCGAATATGCTGCCGACTCAAAATATTGTGCAACTTTTTCCTTTCGCCGCGCAATACAATGCAGAAATAACCATAATCCATATATCATGGTAAAGGTAGTATACTGCAGTTTTGCATGGTTTGAACCGGATTTATGTATCCTAATTAGTATTTTTTTTTGCCGGATATTTTTCTATGGCAAGGAATAAAATTTTTGGTTTTCGCCTAACTTCAACTCGTCATTTCGACTTTTTTTTCTTTGTTTTCCCCTTTTGAACATACTACGATAAAGTACAACTACTCATCTTCAGAATAACACCATAATCAGCATCGTGTCATAAAAAGTATATTTACACTGACCGATCAAAGAAAAAGATCACGAAGAGAACATGAGGCCAAGACTCATAAATAATTGTGCATCCTTTCGCTTTTACCGCGCAATAAAATAATGAAATAAACATAATCTCTGTACAGTACCACTGTAAAGGTATTTTATTGCAGTTTTGCATGGTTTACACCATATTTAAATATCTTTGTTAGTTTCTTTTGGCCGAATATCTTTTTTGCCGAATATTTTTGTACAGCAAAGTATAAAGTTTTTGGGGTTTGCTCAACTTCAACTCGTCATTTTGACTTTTAATTTTCTTTGTTTTCCATTTTTTACACACTGCGCTAAAGTACAACTATTTAGCTTCAAAATGACACCAAAACTAACATTCTATCATGAAAAACGTATTTACGTAGAGCGATCAGAGAATAATATTGCAGTACGAAAATGTAGGCCAGAGAGAGAGCGGCTGAGGGAAGCACAGACATGATCTGCTTGGCCTAGAAACCTGACTGGGTCACAATACAGGACGTGATAGAAACTTTTTGGCCTAACTTATATGGTGGAGCCAGGATTCTGTGGGCCTGAATGGTAAAAACTATTAGTCATTACAATAGTAAATTTACATTCAACAAGGATTCCACACACTACACGCACTTCAGCAATCACATTTTGGGCTGTGGCGTCATCAAGCCTCTAAAAAGGCCTTACTATTTCTCCCTCCTCGAAGGGCTTCAGGTCATGAATATAAAAGTAAATATTAGTATATATTATTTTTCAGGGGAAAGGGAGACGACCACATTAGACCAGCATTATGAAGCAAAATCTCCCCAGCGGGTTTCAGGAAAAAAACAAAAACAAAAAAGCTAGCAAGGGAACAATAAACTAAATCAACGTGTGGCTCAGTTTTGAAGTATAAGGCATCTTCAACATCAGGAAGAACCTGGTGAATCAGGTCATCTGAAGGACACATCTTTAACAGGATGTTTGATTGACAGGGATGAAGAAATGGAAGGCGACAGGTAGTCTTCAAATTCTGGGAGCAGTCAAGAGGAAGCAGATACTAGCAGAAGTAAATATCTGTAAGAGGAAGAATCTGTGTCTGATACAGAAGAGGAGGCTGAAGAACTGTTAACGTATTCTGATATATCATCTTGGCCAATCCTGTTCCAGATGACTGAAGAATAGGTATTATGAAAAGAGAAAATGAAGCTTTCCAAAATATGGATGGAACATTTAGTGGAGGTCATAGACAAGGAGATAAATTAAAAGGGGAGACTCATCAGTTGAACTGCATGGTTCTATAAGGATCTGCCAAATGGTAAGAAAGTTTTTTGGTTCTGGATCGTTTGCTCTCCATTTAAAAAATGTTTGCTTTATTTTTGCTGCAAGATGTTTATCATGATGACAAAAAATAAATAAATAAATAAATAAATAAATAAATAAAACTGGGACATCCAGCTTTGTCACTGGGTTTAAAGCATGGTAGAAGCTAAACCCGAAGATATCTGATCATGAGTCTTCCAAGGAACACCTCTCTTGCCTGGAGAAATGGAAGACCTTGGCAGCGACTGTTGCTATTTCCGGGAATGCTCGTCGGCGAAGAGGTGACGGTGCGGCCTTATTCTTTACCAACATCCGCGGCCTTACCACAAATTTAAACTCAGTTCATTGTTTCCTTCAGTCCATATCCCCTTTGGCTCTTTTCCTCACAGAACCACAAATCTCACTCTCTACCGATATATCTCCATTTTGTTTTCCCGGTTACCATCTCCTTACAAACTTTCGTAACAAGGGCGGCACCTGTTGTTATATCAAATCCCAATATGCAGTTGACACTATTTTAAACTTCACTTCATCCAGTTTTGATTACTCATTATATAAATTAAATTGCCAAAACATTACCAAATATATCTGTGTAGTTTATCGTTCCCCCAATGCTTCTTCGGAACCCAGTGTATTTGATTCCATATCCACTCAGTTGAGTAACCTTGACCTTGCCCTTGGCAATGAAATTACCATTTTGGGTGATTTTAACATACACAATGTTGAATGGTTATTGCATTCTGCCCGGACTGACGACGCTGGTCTAGAGTGCGAGCTGTTTGCAGAATCGTTTAATCTCACCCAGTTGGTAAAGCAACCAACCAGAATACCTGATAGTCCTGACCATAATGCCCATCTCTTGGATTTATTCTTGACAAATAATCCAGATCAATACAGGATAGAGGTACTGTCACCACTTGGATCCTCTGACCACAATCTCATCAAAGCCTCATTAGTTAACCCTCCTACACCTCCCCATTCTGAACCTGTCAGGGTGACCCGATGGCACTTTGACAGGGCAGACTGGGATGGATTTAGAAATTATCTTGCTGATGTTCCATGGCAGTCTTTCTTCTCTAGTGATCCCAATTCTACCCAGTCCCACATTTGCCACTTAATACTAGCTGGTATGGATTTATTCATACCAATTCAACAATTCACTAAAAGATCAAACTCTCCAAAATGGTTTGATGACAACTGTGCCAGAGCAACAGCCCAAAAGTCATTAGCATATAACTCTTACTTAAAATCAAAAACATCTGAATCACTCTTCCAATTTAAAATTGCTAGAAATCATGCAAAAGCTGTATTAAATCTATCTAAATCAAACTTTCTTCAAAAGCAAGCATCAAAACTACTTAACAACCCTAATGACAATACTGTAGAATATTCCGGTCAACTCTTAATTCTTTCAATAATAACTTTAACAAGTCATCTTCCATTCCCCCACTAAAATCTTCAGATGGCAATATTACAAATGACCCACGTGGGAAAGCAGATATCTTTGCTAGTACCTTTGCCAGAAATTCTACCATAGATGATACCAGCCAGAATGTCTCAGTACTGGAACTTGACTCTCCCGAAATTGACCCACTTAAAATACAGACAAGATACGTAAAATCCATCCTAGACAATTTACCTACCAACAAAGCTCCAGGCCCAGATGGAATTCCGCCAATTGTTTTGAAAAAGTGTTCCCCTGAACTTGCCTCTGTCCTAGCTAAATTATTCAGACTATGCATACGTACTTCTTTATTCCCAAATTCATGGAAAGAAGCCAATATCCACCCAGTTCCGAAGAAAGGGAGTTCGTCTGACCCCTCCAATTACAGACCAATAGCTGTCACATCTTCTCTTGGTAAGGTATTTGAAACTTTAATTAATAAGCATATTGTTAAACATCTTGAATCCAACAACTTAATTAGTGATAGACAATACGGTTTTCGCCACGAAAGATCCACCATTGACATACTCAATCTCTTAACTCATACCATCCATCAATCAATTGATCTTTTTGGAGAAACTCATGCAGTAGCTCTTGATATCTCTAAAGCTTTCGACAGAGTATGGCACCGTTCCCTGCTGTCCAAACTCCCTTGCTATGGACTAACGTCTTTTGTTCCTTTGATTTCTTCTTATCTTAGTGACAGGAAAATAAGAGTAAAAGTAGATGATGTATATTCGAATTTCCACTCAGTTAACGCCGGCGTGCCGCAGGGATCAGTTCTGGCGCCAACCCTATTTCTGGTTCATATTAATGATCTCTTATCTGTCACTCACAATCCCATTCACTCATATGCAGATGACTCAACACTACATAGTTCATTCACACTCAGACATCCATTTACAAAGTCTAATATCTCTACCTCTCAACTCAGTACAGCCATCTCCATAAATCAAGATCTATCTACAATCAGTGAATGGGGACAAAACAACCTTGTCTCTTTTAATGCTAGTAAAACTAAATATATACAGTTTACTAATAGACAGATATTGCCAGATTCGTACATTACCTTCAGTGCTACTAATATTCCCATCTCCAAAAGTATTGAAATTCTTGGTGTCTCACTTAACAGTGCCCTCAGCTGGACCTCTCATGTCAGATCACTTGCTAAAACTGCCTCAAAGAAACTTGGATTATTGTACAGAGTCCGTAACTTCTTCGCCAATGAGCAGTTGGCTATAATTTATAAGAGTCATGTGCGCTCTCAGCTTGAATATTGCTCACCCTTGTGGAATGGTTGTGGAGAGGTTGCATTAAGACAACTAGACAAAATTCAGAATAAAGCTGTTAGAATCATTAACAACCCTGCCATTACATATAAACTACCTACCATGCAAGTAAGAAGGAATGTTGCCTCCCTTGCATTATTTTACAGATATTTTTTTGGCAAATGCTCAGACGAAGTTGCGTCCATGGTGCCACCTCTCCATGCCTTCCCTCGTGTTACACGGGCATCTGGTAGCGCTCATGACTGGAATGTCACTCAACCATATTGCAGAACTTCTGCCTATCAGAATTCTTTCATTCCCCGAACTGCATCTCTCTGGAACTCGCTTCCCCAGAGTTGTTTTCCTCCAAATTTCAACCCACAATTGTTCAAGTCTAACTGTTACAGATATTTTATGAACAGAGGACACCAGTAATCTGGTGTATGGATTATTTTTTTTTTAACCATTTGTTTTTCCTTCCTCCGTTCTGTTATTTATAAAAAAAAAAAAAAATAGGGTTAAAACTTGAGAAAACTGTTGACCAAATACTTCAAACAACACTGGACAACGAGAAAAAGAAATGGATGGAAATTCTACATCGTCTTCTTGACAGTACTTTGTTTATTGCTCCACAGAACCTTCATTTTCGTGGTCACAAGGAGGACATCTCATCAAGAAACAGCAGCGGTTTCCCGGAACTGGTGGAGCTGCTGTCAAATTATAATCCTGTATTAAAAGAACATATTGTGAAGGTTAAACATTCAAGGAGAATGAACTCATATTTATCTCCTAGAATTCAGAATCATCTGTCTTACGGGTAATGGAGAAAACAGTGGCTGATAACAAGAAAATAAAGTATTGCGGATTTCTTTTTGACAGCACTCCTGACGGTTCCCTTACTTTTGTTGGAAAAACTGCTGCCGAGCTCACTGAGGACATCCTGAATCATTTGAAGAGTGGTGGAGTACATTAGACATAAGCATGTGTCGCTGTCAAGGCTGTGATAATGCTGCCAATATGACTGGAATTCATGGTGGTGTTCAGACAAAGATTAGAGAAATAAATCCAAAAGCTTTATTTGTGTCTTATGCCAATCATTCCCTAAGACTTTGTGGGGTGCACGGCTTCAAGCGTGAATCTCTTTGGAACCTTGGAGAGAATGTATTCCTTCTTTTCAGTCTCAACTCCTCAATGGTAGGTGTTGTTGGAGATTATGGATCAAACAGTGAAAACAAAACTTTCCCAAACCAAGTGGAGTGCTCATCACGATGCTGTGAAGCCACTGAAAGTGAATTTTGAACTCAAGAACTGTGCTTCTGTGCTTACACCCTGCCTATAGGTAAAATCTTTTGTCTTTGTCTATCATCTTGCACCTTTCCGTCTTGCTGGAAGTTTACTCTCACTCAGCCAGTCCCAAATTAGGGTGACCATTCCCAGCCCTCTAACTATCGCCCTTTTAACATCCTGTATTTCAAAAGTTTTTGAGTCTATTCTTAACAAAAATAATTTTAAAGCATCTTTCCTATCACAGGCTTCTTTCTGATCGTCAGTATAGGTTCCGCCAGGGACGTTCTTCTGTAGACTACAGTAAAGGTCAGTGTGGAAGACTCTGGTATTTCTCAAGAGCCAGTACAAATACTGTTAATATTCACTGGTGTTTTCCCGTCACCGTGTCCTTCTCCAGCCTCTCTACATCCTCGTCTGTGAGGCCAACAACCTGGATACTCGGAACCTCCGCTAGTGGAAAAGAAGGGCATGATTATTCATTTGTATTTCTGTGGTTGAAATAATACTGTGTTTGTTATTTATCAGTATTAGGATACTGATCTTGACCAAGCTATTCAATAAGATATGGGTGACGGGGTTACTACCATCAGTTTGGAAGAATGGTGTAATTGTTAAAGTTCCGAAGAATGGAGACCTGAGTGAATGTGGTAATTGGAGGGGAATCTCTTTGTCACCGATAGCTTTGAAAGTTTTCAGTAGAGTGTTGTTAAATAGGTTGGAGCCGGTGGTTGAGGGTATTCTGAGGGATGAACAGGCTGGTTTTAGAAAGGGACGTGGTTGCAATGATCAGATCTTTATAGTTAGGCATTTGATGCAGCAAGTTAATGAAATGAGAGTACCGTTAAGTCTTTGTTTTGTTGATTTTGAAAAGGCTTTTGATAGTGTTTCGAGAGAGACTGTGGGGAAGATCATGAGATATTATGGAATACCAGAGGAGTTTGTGAGGGTCATTATGAACATGCATGAAGACACATTTTGTAAAGTTATGGTTGATGGTTGTCTGAGTGATTCGTTTGAAGTCAAGTCCGGAGTAATTCAAGGTGGTGTTCTATCGCCTTTACTATTTATATTGGTCATTGATTACATTATGAAACGCGTTGGAACAGAAACCGGTGCAGATATACTTTGGGGAGAGAACAGGAAACTTTTGGATTTAGATTATGCAGATTATATAGTTTTGATTTGTGATGGGCCAGAAGAGATGCAGAGAGTGTTGGACTGTTTGGTGAGTGAAGGTCGCAAGGTGGGTTTGGTTATTAATTGTGGAAAAACTGAAATAATCAATATGAATATGGAAAATGCGCAGGAATGTGTAATTGGAGGTATGGTTGTAAAGCAAGTTGATAGGTTTAAATATTTAGGTACTTATTTAGCCAAGGATGGTTCTTTGAACTTTGAATTCGAGGAAAAGTTAAAGAAGGCTAATCAGGCAATGGGAATGCTTAAAAATATTTGGAATAATAACAATTTTTCTGTGCACACAAAAATCAAACTTTATAAGGTAATGATTAGGAGACTCTTAATTTATGGACACGAGTCTTGGTACAGCACAGTGACTATGGAAAATAAATTCTTGGTGTTTGAAAAAAAGCACTTAGAAGAATATTAGGAGTTAAGTGGTGGGAAAGGATACCAAATAGTAGAATTAGAGAAATAACGGGAGTGCGGCCGGTCGATGAATATGTTAGGTTCCCACGATGGAAGTGGCTAGGACATGTGTATAGGAGACAGGGAATAGTACGAGGTACACCAGGGTGGGTGGCACTTGGTGGGAGAGGTAGAGGAAGGCCAAAAGAGACGTGGGTGAGGACAATGAGACGGGAAGCTGGAGATGAGTGTTGGGGAGATCTTGAGGAGTTAGCACAAGATAGGATGTGGTGGTGTGAGTTCATCGAGGCCCTATGCATCCCCGAGGGTGCCACAGGAAATGATTGATTGATTGATTGATTGATTAGGATACTGTGGAGCATCTAGTCACATTATTACATAATGATGACCACATGGCCAAATTACACTTTGGATAAACAAAAATACCTGTACTGACCGGGAGGCTCGTCGTCATGGCAGCTGTTGTCGTCCATGATGTAGAAGCTGCCCCCCGGCTTCATCCACCTCTGAGTAAAACACTGCGTTGAAGACCAATCTCTGTGTAACAGACTCTGTTAATAATCCATCTCTGACACTGTTAATAAAGCACCTCTGTGCAGCACACTGTTTTACTGATCCAACTCCGTGTAAACATACTGTTACTGATCCACCTTTGCGTTCCACTCTCTTAGGCCTACTGACCCACATCTGTGTTACACAACGTTTCTGACGAACCTATGGGGACCAATCTGGTACAAAGAAAAAGTTTTGTGTAAAACACTATTAATGACCAAGCTCTAGCATTCTGTTAATTACCAAGCTCTGTGTATCACACTGTTACCGACCCACCTTTGTTGTCACAATTACTTCTTTTTCTTTCATCTTTCCCTACTTTCATATGGGTCGATGTGATTGGTTTTGGTTTTGGCCGGTTTTTACAGTTGGAAGCCATTCCTGACACCACACCCTCTCCATTTATCCAGGCTTGGGACCAGCACCGAGTTGGGCTGTCTTGCTCCCTCAGTGGTTGGGGGGAATGCTTTTAGTTTGAATTCCTCTAATAGGCCCTTCTAGCATGGCCCCAACTAGCCCAAGCAGTACTGAAGTCTGGTTACCATTGCAAGGCAGCACGTCAGGACCAGACTCATCTCCACCCACAAAGAACCACCATCAGCTTTTCCGGCTGGGGTAGGGCGTAAGAGGGTCACACAAGAAAGGTGGGGTAAGAAGTGATCTGGCCGACTTCCTCTGCACACTCCTCATGTCCACTCCTGAAAGACCACGACTACCCTTTCCGGCTGGGATTCTGGCTCAAAAAGGTCACAGGAGAGGTCGGAAATGAGGTGGACTCTTCAACCCCCCCACTCCCTCTCCCTCCTCGTCCCCACTCCCGAAAGGCCGCCACATCCTATAGCTGTGGCTCCGACTCAAGTGTGTCCTGAGAGACATGGGGGAGTGCTCTTAGTCTCTGCTGCGAGTAAGACCCTCCAGCATGTTTGCACCTACCTAGTGCTGCCCCACTGGGTAGAAGCAGCACACAAGCCTCCACACTACTGTAAGGTAGCACTAAGAGCAGGTGTTGACACACTGGTACTGACCCACCTTTGTTGACACACTGGTACTGACCCACGTTTATTGACACACTGGTACTGACCCACCTTTGTTGACACACTGGTACTGACCCATCTTCACTGACACACTGGTACTGACCCATCTTCGCTAACACACAGTTAATGACCCAGCTCTGTGTGATACACTTTTATACATCACTCAGTAACACACTCTTTATTACTCAGATCTATTTCTGAGTCTTTCCCATGTAGAACACTGTAACTGACCCAGCCCTCAAAAAATTTGTTTCTCAGTCAGCTTACCCAGACATATATGTGTTACATATTCGTACTGCTACTCCAGATCGGTGTAACACACTGTTACTCGTTCAGAACACTTACGTGTGGGTAACACACTTTCTACTGACCTACCTATACGTATCGCTCCCTATTAGTCACCAAACCGTGTAACACATTCCTTACTCGACCAGCTTCGTGAAACAATTTTTTGCTGACTATCTCATTCAGATCTTGGTAACACAACTTTTAGTCTCAATATGTGCAAAGCAGCGATGTTCGCATCATATTCAGTTATGTATGATACAATGCTATAAATACACTTTATAAGAGATGGGCTACTCATCCAGTTTTGTGTTACATAAGGCTGCTCACGAGCTCTATGTATCACACTTACACATCAGCTTTGTGTGAAACAGTTACTCACGAGGTGTAAGACAGTGTTACCCACTCGCCTTATCCATATTTGCAAAACACCGATATTCATCCAGTTTAGTGCAGCACGCTGTTACTCACACACTCAGTTACTCATTACACCCAACTCTGTGTTATTCACACTGTCACTAATTCAGTTCTTTGTGACATACTCTGTTTCCCACTCTCTGTATCCAGCTGTGGTTGGCACTGTTACTCGCCCAGCTCTGTGAAATACCCTTTTATTCCCTCATCTCATCAATCTCTATTTTGGTATTCAGATGACTTTGTGCAATGCTCTCTTTTATCCCGTTTCGTACTATTTCTGTCAGAGCCTCTGACACTTCCCTTCATTGTTTAACTCTTCTTCACTTCATCTTTCATATCATCATCTTTGTTCACAGCGCTACATATACAGAAAGAATACCACTTCTCGTTTTTGTTCCACATATATTTATGCCTTATTTTGTCTGTGGGTTTGTGAGGCACCAAAACTTTCCCTTTAACTATATTACTTTAATTTTATGCCTCTCAAACAAAGCATGAAACTCCTGTATAATACTCATGGTTTCCACTCCTCATCTATACTATCCACAGACAGAAGTATACGAGTAGACAGTTCTCACTCATAACTTCCTCTTTTCAGAGCTACTCTTTATCAATTGTCCACTCATGATTGAACCAACAACTTTTTCTGCCACAGGTCCCTAAACTTGCAAATGGACGTATATTCATTTGGGGCTAATGTGCCATCTATTTTGTTACTACCACCAGTAAATAATTCGATAACTGATACATTCGAAACTGTTATATCTTTTGGGGGTGAGAAAACTCCTACCAGGCGCCTCCCCCAGGTGGCCAATAGGGGAACCGTTAGAGAAAATACTCTCAGTAGGACTGCCTCGAATATGATGAATGAGAGGCCACGGACAAAACAATGGAAGAGAATTGGAGACCTCACCACGTATCAGCCTAGGAAAATGATATAAGAGTTAAAGTGAACGACGTTATAGGGAATTATTTGATGACAGATGCTGCCTGTTTCCGCCACATACGGGCGGTCATGGAAATGGAGGGGTTAGGCTAATGTTCGTGGATATAAGCTGAGTAATGTAAGTAGATGTAAGCAGAGTAGATATAAGCCAAATTCCATAAAAATATAAGAGTACGTTACACTGTGAGTTAGCCCGTGGGTGGAAAATGTAGAGGTGGTGTCGAGCCTAGGCGTAAGGTGAGAACATAATTAATTGATGACAAGCGAACAAGGGCTACTCTGTATCTGGACGGACGACGGATGGCATAGGGCCCCTACAACAACACAGGGAAGGGCAGTCACGACTGAGGCTTGGAGCTAACAACACCTTACGGTTTTCCTCTAGTCGTACGGAGTAGTTTAGACCCACAACACGTAAGCTATATTGTAGTTAAGACTGACAGTGGCATTAACCCATAGATTTAAGGTGGTCTGAAATGATTTATTGTACGTCTTAAGGAAGATATGATGGTGTTTAGCTGTTTAACTGAAGGTGAATCATATTGCTGTCAAGTGAAGTCATTTGTGATGCGCTAATTTGTTATAATTTCATGTTGGCAGGTTTTGACCGAATAAACTGTATTTGCGTCCACGTGCTGGGTCTCAATCACCTAGTCCTCCAGTAATCACCTCACCGGTGATTACAGTCAAACCGTGTTAGGCGTCTACACACCTCAGTGACGAACGGAGGACGACTGGGTAGAGAGCCACGACGATGAGACTGCTGGTGTCCAGAGGCCGGCGAACCCCCCCTTTTTTCCTGCTGGCACTCCGTCTGCGAGTGCGAGTGCGTGCGTACGTTACAGCGCTGATGCTTGAGCAGTGAACATTGGGCCGGGAGTTAAGTCCTACTGAGGATACACAACGATTATAAGTGAATGATAAGTAAATGAAAGCCCACTGTAAACCACCGCCTATTAGCCTATATCAGTTCAATGTGGTGCTAGACACAACGGGAGTTTTGTTCAGTGTGCAGTGTTTATAATTCACGAGCTACTGAGTGTTACAGCATGTAGAATTAAGTTCTAAGGTGAGGTCAAGAAGAAATAGTTAATGTGTGTCAAGTGTGGTGAAATACAGAAAGATAACGATTCGTACAGCCACGATTCGCTAGCCATGGGGCTAAAAGAACCTAAGGCTGAAACCAGGTGATGAGGGCCGTGCGCATCATTTGTTTATGAGTGCAGTTCACTGAGCACTCGGGACCGCAGTTGTTCTGAGGTGTAGTAATTTACAAAAGGAATAATTATAACCAATAACAGTAAGGGTAACAGTAACTGAGATTAATAAATAAATAAAACATGTGCGTGAATATAAAGGACGAGGCTAGTGGGTTGGTGTGTGTGTCTACATACCTCCGTGTTTAAGTTAGTTTAAAATTAGAATCTGGCTGCAAATGAAATTCACAGCCCATGTACACGAGTGGCACCCCTTGATAAGGTGAAGATACGAACGCTGTGGCAGCACGGGTGTTTGGCATATTAAAATACACAGGAGTATGTTGGCATTATTGGTCATTGTCAAGTGTAAGAGTAGTTAACTACCGCTCATCTAAATGATTGGCGGCGCCCCCAGAGGGTGGAGATTGGCATATTAAAATACACAGGAGCAGGCTGGCATTATTGGTCATTGTCAAGTGTAAGAGTAATTAACTACCACTCACATAGACGATCAGCGGCGCCCCTCAGAGAGTGGGTAACCACCACTCACCTAAGCGGTTTGCGGCAGTATTGGTCCAACCGGGGGTGAATGACTATTGCGCGGTGCTGGTGGGCATAGGCAGGCCTAGAGGAAGATGTGATAAGAACGAAGTTGAGATGAGCAAGGAGAAACCCGTCACAATAGAAGACCACAAGGTCACGAGGGTGATGGATGTGGACCGCGAAGCTCTGATTCCGTATAACGACGCATGCCTGGTTGACACCCCTTCCCCTTCTAACCCCCCTCCAGCAGTAAACGAAGAGGCCCTTGAAGGTGTACTAAAGGGTGATGCTGAAACAAGTAGAATTGTGAGAACAGAGGACCTTCTGAAACACCTTGATGAACAAAGAATTCAGGCTGCTGCAGTCCTGAAGGAACTCCAGGATGATGCGCTCAGGCAGAAAAGGGGGGACAGCTGGAGTCGTCGTGCAATACCAGGTGGCCCATGACATACACGAAGTGCAGGGGCCATCAACTGACACACTCAGTGATCCGGCGAGAGTGCCTGCCTCTCAAAACCGACAACATTGTTCTCCCCCCACTGATGCGAGCAACACTAGCGTGACTGGAGGGCATGAAGATGAACTGACAAACCGTGAGCGCCCGGCAAGACTGGAACCTCATGGAAATTCACTGGAATTCTTGCTGCAGGAGAAATCTGAAGACTTCAGAGCATCAACTGCACACTCCACAACCCAGCGGCAACAGACAGTCAATTCCTCCCAACTAGAAGTGCCCTCTCAAGCCCAGGCACGGGATGCACCATGGAAGCACAGCATGAAGGAGTTGATGGATGCATTCAGGCTGCCACAGGCACCTCTCCTAACATTTACTGGCAAGAGTCGGGCTGAATACTGGGAGTTCATGCGCACTTTCCGCCGGTATGTGGATGAAGTTGCACTACCTGACTCGTACCGATTAAACGTGCTTCTGCAAGCATGCACTGGGAGTCAAGTCAAGATAACTCTGCAATCCTGTGAGAGATTGGGACAAGAAAAGGGGTACCAGAGGGCGCTTGCTCTTCTCGAAGGGAGATATGGAAATGAACGAGTGTACGTAAACCACTTAGTAACAAAGATGCAGAAGGGTCCACCCATCAAAGCCGGTGACTGGGAGGGATTGCAGCATCTGGCAGACGAGTTGTGGAGATGCATAAGCCACCTGGAGCACTGGAACATGCTGAAAGATTGATTCACTCTCATGTATGAGGAACATTAAAGCTCGGTTACCTAGCAGACTGTATGAACGCTGCAGGGATGAAGCACATACATGCAGGGATCAGCACGGCTCACTTCCGGGCATAAAGTGGTTCCAAAGCTTTCTACTGACACATGCAGAACGTTGGAATAGTGACATCTTCGAAAGTCGCGAAGTTAGTGGCAAAGATGAACCGCGAAAGGCAGGATCCCCAGGAGCTCATCCGAGGGGATCTCCGGTCAGGTGGACCATAGGCCTGGCGACTACTGAGTCAAGTGCCGTAGCATGGGAGAGGGATCAGTATCCACCATGCCCACTCTGCCATGGACCTCATAATCTCCCTGGATGTAAGCGGTTCCGCAGCATGGATGTCACCAACCGTCGCGCAATGGTGCAAAGGCTTGGGTGTTGCTTTGTATGTCTGAGAAACACTTACCTAGTGGCCAACTGCAAATCAGACTTTCAGTGTGGCATTCTAGGTTGTGGAAGAAGGCACTCCAAATGGCTGCATCTGAGAGAGGGCAAACCTTGTGGTTATCAAGCCATCCCTGCTTACCGAAAGGATCACGTCGCTGGGTTTGACAAGAGCCCCTCCACCTCAAGTCACGACGATCATGGTTTCGAACAAGACTGGCTGAATGAAGTGAAGCCTGAGGGATCTAAAGGAAGCCAACTAGCAACTGAAAAGGCACGGAGTTCACAGAGATTTAACCCGCCCCATCCCGACGTTTTCTGAGCAGTGGTACGCCCCAGTCCCGACATTTTTGGACCTTTTTTTTGGGGGGCTCAAACATCTGCTTTTGGTGAGAAACATCGAAAATTCATAGAGAAATCGCTCACCTGAGGTTTAAAATACTCGATGTAGGTACGAGTATTTCCTTACCTGACTGGGTTTTCTAACAGGCTGGCACCAAAGAAAACGAGTTCTATGGGAGGGTAACTATTTTATCCACTCATAAACAGTATTTATTTATTTACTTGGTACGAATTTATATGTAGTACAAGAGTATATTGGTTTTCAAACAGTAATATAGGCATTATAAGCATTGTTTCACTCACTAACTCATCACCATTCATGACCTTTTTTTCCCACATTACCTGATCATCATTTCCGACTGTTTCTTCCTCTAATGCTATGTAAACTTTGTCCTCCACATTGTCATCGATTGGGGAATCACTCTGGCCCTGAATGTCTTTATTGGCCAGGTCACTGGTAACAGGTGAACTGCCGAGACAATGGCGTGCAGGGGGGGGGAGAGGTTATGCGGTGTAAGGCATTGTCCCTGCTTGGCATCTTGTAGAGGAATAAAGGAAGGTGTCCCGTGTATATGTGCCAAAAATCACTCGCAAAATCACTCACGAAAATTGAAAATTGTGCAAATTAGGGACCTTGCAATGTTGCTGCGTTAATTCACGTCGCCGGGACATGAGTGCACATCATGTGCGGACGTTAATTCACGTCGCCAGGACGGCGTGGGTTAAACAACCCATCGAAGGGGGGACGTCGAAGGGAAACCTGAGACGTGAACGAGATGTGCAGTGGAGCGATAGGCATGGGGCTGGTTCAGAGAGCAAGAGACTCAAGTCAGGAGGAGAAACGGACCTCTGACGCTACGATACTACACGAGTTGCCTTATCTATGGTAGAAGTCAAGGTATGCTGGAAAGGTGACCCATCTGACACGGTGGTTAGAACACTGGCACTTCTAGATTCTGGGAGTGACCGGTCGTTTTGCACACGGAAGTTAGCAAGAGGTACGGGAGTGCACGGTAGGAACAATCAGCTCTCCATTGGTACTTTGGTTCAAGAGGTGACTCAGTGGGTCATGGAGGTCGAACTGGAAGCCATTAGCGTCTGTCTACGGAAAACTCGGACAGTGACTCTTCCCAAAGTGTTAGTCATAGAGAATCTCCCTCAGGCATTACAAGATGCAACCGCTACAGCCCTGGATACTGTAGGTTGGGAATTGCAACACCCAGCAGGGACTGCACAGTGGAACTACTAATTGGCCAAGATGTTCCACACGCACTAATACCCCTAGAGGTTAGGACTGGCAGAGAGGGTGCTCCATTTGCTGTACGGACACTCTTGGGTTGGACGGTAAATGGACCGGTGGGGTACCACCTGTCATCCAATCGGGCTGGCTGCTTGTCGGTACAAGCTGTGGAACTTCCAGAGACGCGTCTAGAAAGGCAAGTGAAACTCTTTTGGGAAATCGACGGGGATCATTCTAAGAGCAATGCATACTCTTTGGATGATAAGCGGGTCTTGGAATTGTGGTCATCCACTTGCACCAGAGTGGGATGCCACTACCAGTTGCTAATACCATTCAGGAACAAGGACCCAGGTCTTCCAAACAACAGATCACTCGCTAATCGCAGATTAGCAAGTTTAAGGAGACGCCTCATGAAGGACCCTTGGTTGTGTTGGCGATATGATGAAGAAATCTGACTACTCCTGGAAAAGGGCTACACAGAGCCTATTCCCACCTCTCAACTGAACTCAAACCCCGGTGGGACTTGGTACCTCCCACACCATCCCGTGCTGAATCCCAACAAGCCAGGAAAGGTCCGCATTGTCTTTGATTGTGCCGCAGTGTGCACCAATGTGTCCCTAAACAGCCAAGTTCTCCAAGGGCCAGACCTCAACAACAAGCTGCTCGGTGTCATCCTTCGGTTCCGACAAGGTTGTGTGGCACTTATGGCAGATGTGGAGGCCATGTTTCATCAGATTCAAGTGACCCCCGAATACCGAGACGTCTTAAGATTCCTTTGGTGGAACAGTCTGGACTCCATGCAGAAATCACCTCAAACTTTCCGGATGTGTGTGCACCTTTTTGGTGGCGTGTGGAGTCCAGCATGTGCGGCCTACGCCTTGAGGTGCATCTTCCACGACCATGGCACCGGATACTCTGCAGCTACCCTAGAAGCGAGGCATAATTTCTACATAGACGATCTTCTCCTGTCACTCGACTCTCCACAGAAAGCATCAGAGGTTTCTACACAATTACGAGAGCTCCTGGCCAAGGGAGGATTTCAGCTCACCAAGTGGGCGAGTAACCACAAGGGGGTCCTCTATTCCATCCCGAAAGATGAGAGAGACTCAGGTCTGAAGGAGCTCGACTTGAGCCGAGAGGTTCTTCCAGTAGAACGTGCATTGGGAATAATGTGGGATCTGGAGGGCGATCAGTTTGCCATCAAAGTACAAATTCGACCCAGGCCTGCTACTAAGAGGGGACTCCTTGGTGTCGTCAGTTCGGTATATTACCCTCTCAGGTTCGTTGCTCCAATCCTCATTAAGGCAAAGTTACTGTTTCAGAATGAGTGTTGACGGAAGGCAGGCTGGGATGAACCATTAAAGGAACATGATGCTGTAGCATGGGATGCGTGGTTGAAGGAACTACCCCAACTGGCAAAGCTCCGTGTCCCTTGCTGTTACAGGCCTAAAGAGTTTGATCTGTGTGTCTCAGTGCCGTTACACACGTTCTACGATGCCTCCCAAATGGCTTATGGGGCAGTCTCATACCTTAGAGTGGTAAATGGTGCAGGCAACATCAGCTGCTCATTTGTCCAAGGCAAAGCTAAACTAGCCCCTCTCAAACAACAGACCATTCCACGACTTGAGTTATGTGTGGCTGTCTTGGCAGTGATGATTTCTGATAAGATAAAGAAAGAGCTAACTTATGAGGATCGACGATTTCTTCTTCTGGACCGACAGTATGTTAGTCCTCCAGTACATCGCAAATGAAAGTGGCCGTTTCCATACCTTCGTTGCCAACAGTTTCCATCATACAGGGACTGTCACACCCTGGGCAGTGGCGACATGTTGGCACACTTTTGAACTCTGCAGATGATGCAACGAGGGGCCTCTCGGTGGATGAGATGACAGGGGGTTGTCGATGGTTACAGGGACCGGCATTTCTCTGCCAGGATGAGGGACACTGGCCAGAGACACCGCATTTATCTGCAAACCTAAATGCCGCCATGGAAGTGAAGCAAGATGTGTCTGCATTGGCCACTGGTTGTGGGGTGAGTGAGACCAGAAGCAACCCTCTGACCAAGCTGTGACTCAGATACTCCTCGTGGCATAGATTGCTGCGAGGGGTTGCATGGCTAAGAAAGTTTATTGAGTGGCTCGGAGCTGCTCGCAGGGAAGACATCTCCTTGCAAATTAGCTGACTTGAGGAGTGCTGACCGTGCCGTCTTGCATTGTGTCCAGCATGACTGTTATCAAGATCTTATAGCTCTTGCAGCAGGTAACATAAAAAGAACAAGTCGACTATACAGACTGGCGCCATTCTTGGGTGAAGACGGGCTACTCAGGGTTGGAGGTCGTTTGCTTCATGCCCCCCTTTACCGAGGTAACCATCATGTTACTGACCTTGTAGTGAGGGACGTACATATTACCCAGGCTGGACACTCTGGACGGGAACACACATTAGTGATGTAAAACTCGCGAGTCAATCGTTCAAATCGAACGATTCCTTTCGCTGAATCGGGTGTATCGAGTCATTGTTTTCATTAACTCGTTCACTTAGTATTAGTTTATATTCTAACATTATATTTCGGTTGAGACTCGAGAGTGGTATGTGCACTGCTCATATCACTGCCTGGTATGAGGACACACCACCACTCATACCACACCATCACTGGCTGTTCACTGAACTAGTGACCAGACCTTCAGCTCGTGGCAGGCTGCGGGTTTCAGCCTCGAGTTATGGACACGAGTGTCACGAGTGACTTATAACTTTAGAACTCGACTGACTCAGGCCGCTCCGGGCAAATGTGGCGGGGCCCGACCCGGCTCACCACTCACGAGTTTGAAGTACCCAGTCGCGGTATAAGTATTGCTCAGTGTTCACACCACTGCTTGGTATGAACAGTAGTGTGAGCACACATCACCACTCATAGCACAGGACCACTTGCAGGCAGCGTCTTCCAGCCTCGATTATTGAGTGTGAACAAGATTTCGTAGAACTCGTATTACATGACTCAGGCCACCCCGGACAGATGCGGTGGGGCCCGGCCAGTCTGAAAGCTCACCGAGTCACTGGTGACTCACGAATTGGAAAGGATTTTAAATAACAGGTCGCTGTGTTTTTCATTTCTGTTTTATTCTAGCAATTAAATAATAATTTATTAAGCAATCTAAATGTTTTTCTTTATCCTACTAATAATTTAAAGCTATTTACATCACCTCAGAATGGCTTAACGTCTTTTAACTTTTTTTTTTTAATGCAGTCCTCTCAGTGCCTCAGTTTGTTTAAGGTTGGTTTAGAGACGATTCAGTTTTGGTAACCCCATCGAGGATAATGGCGTCGGCCAAAAGATAGAATGATAGAATTTAACTGCCACAGTTTAATGGATTATGTTTATTTTTGCTCTAAATATGTCATTATTCAATTTGTTTAACGGAATAGTAAAGTTTTTTTTTTTTTTTTATGTAATATAGGTGTTTCATTCTTTACCCCGATAATTAAAATTTTCTTGCATCAGGTCCATAGTATGAATAGGAGGGAGTTGGCGACATTCAATGATTAACCGAGTGTTGAGCGAGCGAGCTACGCTCTCTCACCCAACACCGACGTGCTCGGCTAGTCGGCTGGCAGAAATAACGGTTGCTGCAGCCAGGCTACTGACTTGGTGAATCGAGTGACTCAACTACCCGATTCTCTTCGGTGACTGACTCATAAAAACTCGAGTCACCAAAGTGAATCGAGTTTTCCATCTCTAACACACATTAGCATGCCTACGACTTTGTTTCTGGATTCCCTGCTGTCGCAGGCTGCTGGATAAGATAACTCGAACTTGTGTTGTCTCCCGTCAGAACAACTGGAGTCCTGTGCAGCAGCGACAAGCCGTCCTGTCAGTCGATTGTGTCACACCGGGCGGAACCCCATTCACATACACCGGTACAGATTGCTTCGGCCCCTTCAACGTTAAACAGGGTCATAAACTCTTCAAGAGGTGGGGTTGCCTTTTCACGTGCTTAGCTACACGTGCTGTCCACCTTGAGGTCCTCAGCTCGCTGGACTCTGCTGCCTTCCTTAATGCACTAATTCGCTTCTCAGCTCGTCGAGGCAGTCCCCAGCGAATTCGCTCAGATAATGGCACAAATATGGTTGGCGCAGACAAAGAACTACGGGCGGCTGCTGCTAGCTGGGTGAAGGATGAGGACATCAAGAGGGACTTCCTATGAAGGCACATTGACTGGGCCTTCAATCCCCCGGCTGCTTCTCACATGGGTGGTGTCTGGAAGAGACAGATTAGGACTGTGCGGAAGGTTCTTCAGGCTATCATTGGATCCCAGGTCTTGGATGATGAGCGTCTTCACATTGTCTTCTGTGAGGTGGAATCCACTGTAAATGAACGGCCCATCACACCTATCTCTAGTGATGTCGGTGATCTGGAGGCTCTCACCCCAACTCACATCTTGCTCTTGGGGACCCGCCAGGACCTACCGTGGGGTAGTATGCCAATGCAGGATGCTTATCGCAAAAGGTGGCAGCATGTCCAATTCTTGGCGGACCAGTTCTGGAAACGCTGGCTTCAAGGTAACGCCCGTCCGTAATGAAGAAACTGTGTGCACCAAGAAAAAAATGTGAATCACTACACAGAATATAAATACGCTCTACCAGGCAAGGAAGTATGACAACTTAAAGCAAGATATAAGGTTGAGACTGGATACTATAGGAATGAATGAGGTGAGGTGAGTTGGCCCTGTTAGGGCTTCTGCTTGGATGAGGAAATGAATTATGTGTACGAGGGAGGAGAGGCACATCAGTGGGGATTGACTAATGATGACTCCCAGGATGGAAAGAAATAGGATAGGATATTGGGCAGTGTCTGACAACAATGACTGTGAAGCTGGTGGGGAGGCCAGTCAATATGAATTCTCGTATAATGCTGGTGTATACACCTAAGAGAGACCATTCAGAGGATGATGAGTTTTATAAGTTGGTGAGACAAACTATGAGAAAACGTAAACCGCACGAGAATGTAATGATCATAGGTGACTTAACGCCAAAATAGGACCAGAAATGTTGGTAAAGTGGTGGGATCATTCGACCTTGGGGAGCGGAACGAGAGAGGTGATTAGTGGGTGGAGGGGTGTTGTGCAGAGGGACACGTAATCATGAACTCGAACTTTCAGCATCATCCGAGACGTTTGTGGATGTGGAAAAGTGTTGGTGGTCTAGTTAAAAACCAAACTGATTCCGTAACATCAATGAAAGATTCAGAAACCTGGTAACACAATGCAGAACCTACCCAGGGGCGGACTGTGGCCAAGGATGTGACCAGGTCCCAGTGGTTCCAGAGCTGAAGTTGAGGTTAAAATGGTAGAGAAAAACCAGCGGAAAAAATAGTAACTGGAGTTTACTGTAGTGAGAGGGAGCCAGGTCCATTTAGAGGTCGAAGTGAGGAATAGATATGAAGATAAGGAAGATGAAGCTGTTGGACTTCATGAACTGGAGGAAGACTGGAGGAGAAAACAGCAACGTTGCTGTAGCAGTGGAGGAGGCGGGACGGCAGAGAAGAGGGAAGCAACGGTGGATGACAGAAAAGATTCTGAACCTGATGGAAGAGAGAAGATGCTGGAAGGGAAATCAGGAGAGGTATGTGGAGGTAGACTGGGAAATAAGGAGGTGCAGTGAAAGAAGGAAGGAATGGTTGAACCGGAAATGTCAGGAGGTGGAGTAGCTTGAAAGGGTGAATTCTCTCCACATGTACAAGAAAATAACGGATATAACCGGAAGGAGGAGGCCGACTAGTTCAACAAGCAAGAACAAGTAAGAAAATGTACAGAAGGAAACATCCAATTTTTGAAAAGATGAGAAGAATATACAACAGAGATGTACGACGACACAAGAGGTAACAGACAGATTGTATGGGAGCTGGAGGGACCTCTGATTCTGAGAGGAAGTTGAGGAGGCAATCAAACGGATGAGCAGCGAAAAGACTGTGGAAGAGGATGAAGTATTGGTAGAAATGGTGGAGGCGGTTGGTGACATAATGGTGTATGAGATATATTTTACCGGCCACATTCCAGAAACAATGAGGAAGTCGGTTTTTATAAATATTCCAAAGAAAGTAGGGACAGCGGAATCTGGACAATATCGTGCGATAAGTATTATAAGTCAGAGAGGAAAAATGGTCCTTAGAGTGATCCGAAACAGAATAAGTGAAAAGACCGAGAGCAATGTGTACCATGAGCAAGGTGGGTTCAGAAATTTTAAGACAACATTAATGCGAACTCTTCTTTAAGAATGATGATAAAAAAAAAAAAAACAGTGGAGATACAAAAAGATTTTTATATGTATTTTGTAGATTTGGAAAATGCATTTATTGCAGTGATGAATGAAAGACATGGCACATACGTTACATGAAACACGGTTGGATGGTAAAGCCATAAGGCTGGTAACAAATCTGTATTGGATTCAAAGGCTAGCAGTGAAGATAGAATATTAAACACACACACACACACACACACACACACACACACACACACACACACACACACACACACACACACAGATTAAGCTGATATTCTGAGAGGAGTGAGGCATGGGTGTGTCGTGATTCCAGATTTATTTTCATTGTATGGTCAGAAGTGTATGGATTATCTGGAGGACGTGGCACGACTAAGCATTGGAGGAAGGAATGTGAATAATATTTATTTCGCAAATGACATGGTTTTGTTGGCCGATTCTGGGAAGTTGCAGAGACTGATGAATAAGCTACAAGAGTCATGCGAGAGAAGAGGTTTTAAGATAAATAACAGGAAGACTGACGGCAAGGTAATAGCGAAGAGGAGAGGGATGATGAGAGTAATAGCATGTGTACAAGGGAGACAAATAAAGCAAGTAGAAAGTTTTAAATACTTGAGGAGTCTAATACCAGAGGATGCAGCTTGTGAATTAGAAATATAAGGAGGAATAGCAATGGGAAAAACAATTTTTGGAGAAAACAAAAGTAACCAATATAAGGATGGGTATGGAGATACGACTAAAGATGTTGAAAAGTTTTGTTTGGTTAATTTTGATGAATGGATGAGAAGCACTGACTATAAAGACGAACATGAAGAGGATAGAAGCACTGGTAATGTGTTTTTATGATGAATGTTAAGACTTCCTTGGACAGCTCGAGTTACAAATGAGGAAGTACTAAGAAGGGTAGGACTTGAAAGAGATTATGAAGTGCATTAGAAGGTGGCAGCTTAATTATGTTGACCACATACTTAGAGTCAAGGGACTTCAGAGCAGCTGTTTGCTGGGAAAACTGGAGAGAACAAGAGCAAGAGGAAGGCAGAGAATGAAGTTCATGAGGATGGATAGTGGCGAGCCTGGCAATCTTGAAAATCTATCTATCTACCTATTCATCTTTATCAGTCTGTATATCTATCTATACACCTAGACTGCTTCCGCCAAAGCAAGGGGGGTTGCCGAGCCATGACGACACACACCCAATTTACTCATCTATACACACACATTTACTCGTTTCCCAGCCCCAAGGGCAGAAAGGACAGATCCTCACAGCACCACACCGCACGAAGGTCAACTGCGCAGTGCAATCAGTGACATCCGCAGCAGGGCCTGACACATCATAATGGACCCATCCCCTTACCCGAACCTGATGTGATCAGCTGATCAGACCAAATGAGGGAGAAAATCCCCTTGGGGTCGAGTCACCATTTATTCATTCACAATTTCTCTCCAGTCATCCCAGTCATGCGCAGCCACTCTTCCTTGCTCTATAGACATCCCTCTTGCGTCTATCGCAGTCTTCACACTGTCCATCCATCCTATTTGTGGTCTTCCTCTGAGCCTTACACCTCTCATATCCGATCCAGTTATCTTTTTCACCAGTCGCTCTTCATCCATTCTCTCCATATGCCCAGACCATCGCGAGACTCTCTGCAAAGTGTGATCAGCCATCTTCCACATAACTCCAGTTCTCCTTCGCACTTCATCCTTTCTCTCTCAATCCATACGCATCACTCCACACACTTCTCAGACACCTCATCTCCATTACATTCAAACTCTTCCTCTCTGCTACACCCATATTCCATGTTTCAGCCCCATATAACGCAACCGGTACCACAACACCCTCATACAGCCTTCTCTTTATATCCATACCAAGCAAATGACATCTAAAGACTTTTTCATTCCTCCCAGCACCTTTCCTATTGCATTCCTTCTAAACTTCACCTCTACATCTATTTTTCCATCCACAGCAACATGTGACCCTAAATACTTAAAACTACCTGCTCAAGCAATTCACCATTCAAAACTATATTGATCCTCCTACCATCTACCAACCTCGAACACTGCATCACTTTACTCTTGTTCTAATTTACTTTCAATTTCCTGCTTTCACACACCTTTCCATACTCCTCTACCAACTGTCTCAATCTCTCCTCTGAATCAGCCACCAGTACAGTATCATTCACAAACAGCAGCTGATTCAGATTCCATTCTCTACCAACAACAATCACCAGACTCAAACCTCCACCTAACATTCTTGCATTCACCTCCCTTACAACACCATCCATATAAATATTAAACAACCAAGGCGACATCACACATCCCTGCCGCAGCCCCAATCTCACAGGAAACTAGTCACGCACAGTATTTCCCTCTCTTACACACGCTCTACTATTTATATAATAATTTTTCACTCCTTTTAGGAACCTACCATCAAGACCATACGATTCCAAAATAGTCCACAAAGCCTCCCCATCAGTTATATCATACACTTTCTCTAAATCCATGAACGCCCAAAACACATCCTTACCTTTCTCTAAATACTTTTGACACACCTGCCTCACAGTAAACATATGATCCACTCATCCCCTCCCTCTCCTAAAGCCACACTGCTCATCACCAATCACTCCCTCTGTATCCTCTCTAACTCTCTTAATAAACACGCTGCCATACACCTTACCTACAACACTCAACAGACTTATACCCCTAAAACTAGTACATTCATACTTATCACCCTTACCTTTATACAATAGAACCATACAGACTTGCCCAGTCAATTGGCACCATACCTCTCACTAATCATACATTTAACAATC